>NC_057805.1:357655116-357658099 GCF_018294505.1 Triticum aestivum
TAATACTAATCCTAACTTGATCAAGTTTGGATTGTACTACTTTCGACACGCACCACATGCATGTTGCCTTCACTTCAATCCAATCCATGTTCATTTCACCCGCTGATATATAATAACTCTTCATGCGCGCATCATGCATCATCATATATAATAACAAGTCCTACTAATCATCATCATACAACTTCTACTCGTTATTAATAACAAGTCATACGATCATCATCCTCACAGTCATCGAACCAACCCTACTTAATTGTTCTTAGCACATGATCATCAGTATTAGGTAGGACCGAAATACCCTCTTTAAGGTAAAATAGCATAAAACAATATAGACCCTGACTCTCCATTATGGAGAATGGAGATCATCCTGTCTCCAATTCTTGCGCCTCGCTTCCTTTTGCTTCCAAGAACCTCCTTGCGACTGTCCATACATTTTTTCCATTCTTTGATTTGCATGTCTGCACTTCTTTTAGAAATCTGGTATGGACAATTGAGATTCGTAGGATGACCTGGTTGTATATTCAAAACATCAAGCCTACCATTCTGATACATCAAATGAGGCACACAATCCTCTGGGATTATCTGTTGAAAAACATAGTAATAACTTCATAGTTAGCAATGATGTACTAGTTTTAGAACTATGCAAAATATGCACGGATGTCGTAATAGTAAGAAATCTTACCAGGGTATCTCCATAGTAGTTACCGTAGTTCAACACGTGCACTAGTGGCACGTATTGACCATAATTTTGAGGAGTTTGATTGTAGATATTGTAATTCTCAATATCAGTACAAAATCCGACCAGATGAGTTTTCTCCTTATAAGTTAACTCAGAGCCATCGGTGTAGTAGCTTCTGTCTACCATGTTCCGCACATTGTTTGAACAATCAAAATAAGCTGTCAATGAAAATAAGTTGTCAACTATTTTGAAATGAACAATATAAATTAGCTAATAACTATGTTTGAGAAACTCACATAGCGGTAGAATTGGAGGCGTATCAACAAGGACCCAAATGTCCATATTGTCTTGCTCGATGTCAGGATCACCAAGATCCATGGTGACAAGCATACCCTCATCAAAACCATACATCTTGCAAAATGCTTCCCAATTTTTGCAACCAAAATGGGTTACGCTCTCAGAATTATACAGCTTTACTTCAAAATCTATATCATGATGGGTCCTTAGGTGAATTTTCTTTGTTCCCATACTTTCATGGTCTTCAAAACCCATCCTCTCCAAGACGTAGCGTCTTGCATGGCATGGGATAAGCTAGCCGAATTGTAAAAGATGAAAAGTACACGTTGAAATAGTTGAAGTCGTGCTTAATTATGAAAAAATAACACTTGTCGTCGTTGCGTACCATTTCAACATCGAAGGTCTCCTCCAGCTTAATACTGAAGCGCCGATCTTCGTCCAGGGTGAGGCCTGTCGCACTGACCTCGGTCGTCGTGGCACCAGTCGCACTCCCCCGGGAGACTTTCGTCGTCCGAGTACGACATTTCCTATGTTCATAATTCAAATATTAAACATCTACAATTAAATATATGTACTAAAAAACCTAAGTTAGATCATTATTATTCATCATAGGTTGACTATCGGTTTGTCGAGTCTTTTCTTGAAAACTCTCGGCTCACGTGGTGTATACATTCGACCGTTGGTGATGGTCGCTCCTCCCATTGTCCCCGTGTGCATTACACCAAAATGTCTAGCACACGGGAACAAAGGAGAAGCGACCCCCACGACAACAGTCAGGATTCTTCGTCCTCTCATATATATATGGTGGAACTCTCCCTCACTGATTCCTCTCTGACATTTGCGACTATCGGTGATGGTAGCTCCTCCTTTCGTTCTCGAGTGCATTACACCAAATTGTCTAGCACACGGGAACAAAGGAGAAGCTACCCCCACGACAACAGTCGGGATTCTTCGTCCTCTCATATATGGTGGAGACTCGACAGACTTACAGTCAACCCGAAATATCGTTTAATTATCTTTCTAAAAGAGGATTTGGCTGGTCTCACCTCGATGTCGGAGGGGGTGGTGACGGGGACGGCGGCGGGGATGATGGAGGGGCCGGGGGCTCCTAGATTTCTGCGAAAACAGAAACCCTATAAGCTATCAACTAATCATAGTGCTCTCCAATTTTAGCATTCAAAGTAGGATCGGAGTAGTTTTCCACTTTGAGCATTCAATAAGAAAAATCAAATCACAAAATAAAGTAGTATTCAAATTAGGATGCATTCAATTATAAGCAAAACTACATCATCTCCATGCGTCCGTACATCGTCGAATATTATCACTAATACACCTCGAATACTATCATACATATAGCATCGCTAGTACAGCTAGAACAGTAGCGCCCGACGGGTATCGGCACGGGCGGTGGACACCCAAAGGGACGGAACCATCACAGGATCATAGCTCCAGTGAGATCCCTGAAGAACCTGCCAGGTATTGTCGAACCTGCCCTCCAACGCAACCATGTAGCGACGGACGTGCTGGTCCTCCTCGCTGACATGGTGACGTACCACCTCCGCGGTGTCCGGAAGCCTCGGCACCGTCACTGGCCCACGCGAGCGCCACCAAATAAGGATCGGGTCAACGACGGGCTGGTTCCTCACCAACCTACGCCCACCGGAAGGTAGCACCTCCCAAAACCAGCCCGGCGGAGCCCAGTCCCGGACAAGGCCCCTCTGATCAAGCCGGCCTCCTCCGCCGAGTCGACGATGAGGATGCGGGATAGGAATCGTCGACGTCGATGCGGGAATAATTGCTTTAACTAAAAAAACAAACTAGTTCTATTAATTTCCTTGCTAAAAATAAACTACTTCTATAGTAAAATAAACTAGTTTTGTTAAATCAACTAGTTCAACTACTAATTCAGCACTTACTATAAATAAAATAAAGTAGTTTTATTAATTAATCAACTAGTTCAACTACTAAGCACTTACTATAAATAAATAAAATAAAGTAGTTCTTACTAAA
>NC_057805.1:357659293-357659613 GCF_018294505.1 Triticum aestivum
TGGGCTCGGGGGCACGGGCGACGGCGACGGCGGCGGGGCAGCCTGGCGGCGTAGATCGAGCTCGCGGCGTCGTCGGGCGGGGGGAAACTGGCGATGGAAATCTGAAAATTTCCTAAGTGCTGGCTTATATAGCAAAGGCTTTGGTCCCGGTTCAACGCACAAACCGGAACCAATGACCACCCTTTAGTCCCGGTTGGTGGCACCAACCGGGACCAAAGGCCTCTTTTCACCAGCCCAAAGGGCGGGAAGCAGAGGGCTTTGGTCCCGGTTGGTGGCACCAACCGGGACCAAAGGGGAGCATTGGTTCCGGTTGGAGGCAC
>NC_057805.1:357659623-357660650 GCF_018294505.1 Triticum aestivum
GTCGGGCGGGGGGAAACTGGCGATGGAAATCTGAAAATTTCCTAAGTGCTGGCTTATATAGCAAAGGCTTTGGTCCCGGTTCAACGCACAAACCGGAACCAATGACCACCCTTTAGTCCCGGTTGGTGGCACCAACCGGGACCAAAGGCCTCTTTTCACCAGCCCAAAGGGCAGGAAGCAGAGGGCTTTGGTCCCGGTTGGTGGCACCAACCGGGACCAAAGGGGAGCATTGGTTCCGGTTGGAGGCACCAACCGGGACTAATGTGCTGGCGCGGTGCGGTGGGAAGTTTAGTCCCACCTCGCTAGCTGAGAGAGCTCGGCACCTGTTTATAAGCTGCGTTGCAGCTCGGGTGCTGAGCTCCTCTCTGATATGCAGGCATTACATGCCTACCCTTGTCACTGCCATGTTGGGCCTATTGGGCCTGTGGGCCTGCATCCTGGCCCATGTGCAGATGGGTTTCTAGTCGTATGCAGGCCGTGTGGCCCATTAGGCGGCATTTTTTTATTTTTTCCAGTATTTTTTTGTTTTTTGAATTATTTATTTTCTTTTGATTTTTGCTTTATTTTTTTATTCTTTTTGCTTTTAGCTCAGAATAATTATAAACTTTCTGTTACTCCATTAGTTTCCAAATTTGAATAGTTTAAATTTTATACGGAAACTCGTCCGTTACAAAGGGATTTCATTTTTTTAAACTTATTTGAACTCCTGACTTTTTGTGTGTTCAAAATGCACCATTCAAAGCCACATCATCATTTTTCAATCCTTTATGACTTCATTTGTTATTTTTCATGCATTTACTAATTATTTTGAGCTATAAGACCCTAAAATTGAAAAGCATTTCAAATGAACTCTGAAAAGGTTGAAAGTTGGCATGATATCATCATTTCATCCACATAGCATGTGCAAGAAAGTTGAGAGGGTTACGGCAAAAACTAGATGCACTTCGTGTACAAAACGGACAATCTCTTTCAAAGTATCAGGATTTCATCCGGAAACTCGTCTGTTACAAAGGGATTTCATTTTTTT
>NC_057805.1:357660750-357662020 GCF_018294505.1 Triticum aestivum
AAAACTGGATGCACTTCGTGTACAAAACGGACAATCTCTTTCAAAGTATCAGGATTTCATCCGGAAACTCGTCTGTTACAAAGGGATTTCATTTTTTAAAACTTATTTGAACTCCTGACTTTTTGTGTGTTCAAAATGCACCATTCAAAGCCACATCATCATTTTTCAATCCTTTCTGACTTCATTTGTTATTTTTCATGCATTTACTAATTATTTTGAGCTATAAGACCGTAAAATTGAAGAGCATTTCAAATGAACTCTGAAAAGGTTGAAAGTTGGCATGATATCATCATTTCATCCACATAGCATGTGCAAGAAAGTTGAGAGGGTTACGGCAAAAACTGGATGCACTTCGTGTACAAAACGGACAATCTCTTTCAAAGTATCAGGATGTCATCCGGAAACTCGTCTGTTACAAAGGGATTTCATTTTTTAAAACTTATTTGAACTACTGACTTTTTGTGTGTTCAAAATGCACCATTCAAAGCCACATCATCATTTTTCAATCCTTTCTGACTTCATTTGTTATTTTTCATGCATTTACTAATTATTTTGAGCTATAAGACCCTAAAATTGAAAAGCATTTCAAATGAACTCTAAAAGGTTGAAAGTTGGCATAATATCATCATTTCATCCACATAGCATGTGCAAGAAAGTTGAGAGGGTTACGGCAAAAACTGGATGCACTTCGTGTACAAAACGGACAATATCTTTCAAAGTATCAGGATCTCATCCGGAAACTCGTGGGATTTCATTTTTTTTAAACTTATTTGAACTCCTGACTTTTTGTGTCTTCAAAATGCACCATTCAAAGCGACATCATCATTTTTCAATCCTTTCTGACTTCATTTGTTATTTTTCATGCATTTTCTAATTATTTTGAGCTATAAGACCGTAAAATTGAAAAGCATTTCAAAAGATCTCTGAAAAGGTTGAAAGTTGGCATGATATCATCATTTCATCCACATAGCATGTGCAAGAAAGTTGAGAGGGTTACGGCAAAAACTGGATGCACTTCGTGTACAAAACGGACAATCTCTTTCAAAGTATCAGGATCTCATCCGGAAACTCGTCTGTTACAAAGGGATTTCAGTTTTTAAAACTTATTTGAACTCCTGACTTTTTATGTGTTCAAAATGCACCATTCAAAGCCACATCATCATTTTTCACTCCTTTCTGACTTCATTTGTTATTTCTCATGCATTTACTAATTATTTTGAGCTATAAGACCCTAAAATTGAAAACCATTTCAAATGAACTCTGAAAAGGT
>NC_057805.1:357662030-357662697 GCF_018294505.1 Triticum aestivum
GCATGATATCATCATTTCATCCACATAGCATGTGCAAGAAAGTTGAGAGGGTTACGGCAAAAACTGGATGCACTTCGTGTACAAAACGGACAATCTCTTTCAAAGTATCAGGATTTCATCCGGAAACTCGTCTGTTACAAAGGGATTTCATTTTTTAAAACTTATTTGAACTACTGACTTTTTGTGTGTTCAAAATGCACCATTCAAAGCCACATCATCATTTTTCAATCCTTTCTGACTTCATTTGTTATTTTTCATGCATTTACTAATTATTTTGAGCTATAAGGCCCTAAAATTGAAAAGCATTTCAAATGAACTCTTAAAAGGTTGAAAGTTGGCATAATATCATCATTTCATCCACATAGCATGTGCAAGAAAGTTGAGAGGGTTACGGCAAAAACTGGATGCACTTCGTGTACAAAACGGACAATCTCTTTCAAAGTATCAGGATCTCATCCGGAAACTCGTGGGATTTCATTTTTTTAAAACTTATTTGAACTCCTGACTTTTTTGTCTTCAAAATGCACCATTCAAAGCCACATCATCATTTTTCAATCCTTTCTGACTTCATTTGTTATTTTTCATGCATTTTCTAATTATTTTGAGCTATAAGACCCTAAAATTGAAAAGCATTTCAAAAGAACTCTGAAAAGGTTGAAAGTTGGCA
>NC_057805.1:357662707-357667556 GCF_018294505.1 Triticum aestivum
CTTAAAAGGTTGAAAGTTGGCATAATATCATCATTTCATCCACATAGCATGTGCAAGAAAGTTGAGAGGGTTACGGCAAAAACTGGATGCACTTCGTGTACAAAACGGACAATCTCTTTCAAAGTATCAGGATCTCATCCGGAAACTCGTGGGATTTCACTTTTTAAAACTTATTTGAACTCCTGACTTTTTGTGTCTTCAAAATGCACCATTCAAAGCCACATCATCATTTTTCAATCCTTTCTGACTTCATTTGTTATTTTTCATGCATTTTCTAATTATTTTGAGCTATAAGACCCTAAAATTGAAAAGCATTTCAAAAGAACTCTGAAAAGGTTGAAAGTTGGCATGATATCATCATTTCATCCACATAGCATGTGCAAGAAAGTTGAGAGGGTTACGGCAAAAACTGGATGCACTTCGTGTACAAAACGGACAATCTCTTTCAAAGTATCAGGATCTCATCCGGAAACTTGTCTGTTACAAAGGGATTTCATTTTTTAAAACTTATTTGAACTCCTGACTTTTTATGTGTTCAAAATGCACCATTCAAAGCCACATCATCATTTTTCAATCCTTTCTGACTTCATTTGTTATTTTTCATGCATTTACTAATTATTTTGAGCTATAAGACCCTAAAATTGAAAACCATTTCAAATGAACTCTGAAAAGGTTGAAAGTTGGCATGATATCATCATTTCATCCACATAGCATGTGCAAGAAAGTTGAGAGGGTTACGGCAAAAACTGGATGCACTTCGTGTACAAAACGGACAATATCTTTCAAAGTATCAGGATCTCATCCGGAAACTCGTGGGATTTCATTTTTTTAAAACTTATTTGAACTACTGACTTTTTGTGTCTTCAAAATGCACCATTCAAAGCGACATCATCATTTTTCAATCCTTTCTGACTTCATTTGTTATTTTTCATGCATTTACTAATTATTTTGAGCTATAAGGCCCTAAAATTGAAAAGCATTTCAAATGAACTCTGAAAAGGTTGAAAGTTGGCATGATATCATCATTTCATCCACATAGCATGTGCAAGAAAGTTGCGAGGGTTACGGCAAAAACTGGATGCACTTCGTGTACAAAACGGACAATCTCTTTCAAAGTATCAGGATTTCATCCGGAAACTCGTCTGTTACAAAGGGATTTCATTTTTTAAAACTTATTTGAACTCCTGACTTTTTGTGTGTTCAAAATGCACCATTCAAAGCCACATCATCATTTTTCAATCCTTTCTGACTTCATTTGTTATTTTTCATGCATTTACTAATTATTTTGAGCTATAAGACCCTAAAATTGAAAAGCATTTCAGATGAACTCTGAAAAGGTTGAAAGTTGGCATCATATCATCATTTCATCCACATAGCATGTGCAAGAAAGTTGAGAGGGTTACGGAAAAAACTGGATGCACTTCGTGTAAAAAACGGACAATCTCTTTCAAAGTATCAGGATTTCATCCGGAAACTCGTCTATTACAAAGAGATTTCATTTTTTAAAACTTACTTGAACTCCTAACTTTTTGTGTGTTCAAAAAGCACCATTCAAAGCCACATCATCATTTTTCAATCCTTTCTGACTTCATTTGTTATTTTTCATGCATTTACTAATTATTTTGAGATATAAGAACCAAAAATTGAAAAGCATTTCAAATGAACTCTGAAAAGGTTGAAAGTTGGCATGATATCATCATTTCATCCACATAGCATGTGCAAGAAAGTTGAGAGGGTTACGGCAAAAACTGGATGCACTTCGTGTACAAAACGGACAATCTCTTTCAAAGTATCAGGATTTCATCCGGAAACTCGTCTGTTACAAAGGGATTTCATTTTTTAAAACTTATTTGAACTCCTGACTTTTTGTGTGTTCGAAATGCACCATTCAAAGCCACATCATCATTTTTCAATCCTTTCTGACTTCATTTGTTATTTTTCATGCATTTACTAATTATTTTGAGCTATAAGACCCTAAAATTGAAAAGCATTTCAAATGAACTCTGAAAAGGTTGAAAGTTGGCATGATATCATCATTTCATCCACATAGCATGTGCAAGAAAGTTGAGAGGGTTACGGCAAAAACTGGATGCACTTCTTGTACAAAACGGACAATCTCTTTCAAAGTATCAGGATTTCATCCGGAAACTCGTCTGTTACAAAGGGATTTCATTTTTTAAACCTTATTTGAACTCCTGACTTTTTGTGTGTTCAAAATGCACCATTCAAAGCCACATCATCATTTTCCAATCCTTTCTGACTTCATTTGTTATTTTTCATGCATTTACTAATTATTTTGAGCTATAAGACCCTAAAATTGAAAAGCATTTCAAATGAACTCTGAAAAGGTTGAAAGTTGGCATGATATCATCATTTCATCCACATAGCATGTGCAAGAAAGTTGAGAGGGTTACGGCAAAAACTGGATGCACTTCGTGTACAAAACGGACAATCTCTTTTCAAAGTATCAGGATCTCATCCGGAAACTCGTCTGTTACAAAGGGATTTCATTTTTTAAAACTTATTTAAACTCCTGACTTTTTATGTGTTCAAAATGCACCATTCAAAGCCACATCATCATTTTTCAATCCTTTCTGACTTGATTTTTTATTTTTCATGCATTTACTAATTATTTTGAGCTATAAGGCCCTAAAATTGAAAGGCATTTCAAATGAACTCTGAAAAGGTTGAAAGTTGGCATGATATCATCATTTCATCCACATAGCATGTGCAAGAAAGTTGAGAGGGTTACGGCAAAAACTGGATGCACTTCGTGTACAAAACGGACAATCTCTTTCAAAGTATCAGGATTTCATCCGGAAAATCGTCTGTTACAAAGGGATTTCATTTTTTAAAACTTATTTGAACTCCTGACTTTTTGTGTGTTCAAAATGCACCATTCAAAGCCACATCATCATTTTTCAATCCTTTCTGACTTCATTTGTTATTTTTCATGCATTTACTAATTATTTTGAGCTATAAGACCCTAAAATTGAAAACCATTTCAAATGAACTCTGAAAAGGTTGAAAGTTGGCATGATATCATCATTTCATCCACATAGCATGTGCAAGAAAGTTGAGAGGGTTACGGCAAAAACTGGATGCACTTCGTGTACAAAACGGACAATCTCTTTCAAAGTATCAGGATTTCATCCGGAAACTCGTCTGTTACAAAGGGATTTCATTTTTTAAACTTATTTGAACTCCTGACTTTGTGTGTGTTCAAAATGCACCATTCAAAGCCACATCATCATTTTTCAATCCTTTCTGACTTCATTTGTTATTTTTCATGCATTTACTAATTATTTTGAGCTATAAGACCCTAAAATTGAAAAGCATTTCAAATGAACTCTGAAAAGGTTGAAAGTTGGCATGATATCATCATTTCATCCACATAGCATGTGCAAGAAAGTTGAGAGGGTTACGGCAAAAACTGGATGCACTTCGTGTACAAAACGGACAATCTCTTTCAAAGTATCAGGATTTCATCCGGAAACTCGTCTGTTACAAAGGGATTTCATTTTTTAAACCTTATTTGAACTCCGACTTTTTGTGTGTTCAAAATGCACCATTCAAAGCCACATCATCATTTTTCAATCCTTTCTGACTTCATTTGTTATTTTTCATGCATTTACTAATTATTTTGAGCTATAAGACCCTAAAATTGAAAAGCATTTCAAATGAACTCTGAAAAGGTTGAAAGTTGGCATGATATCATCATTTCATCCACATAGCATGTGCAAGAAAGTTGAGAGGGTGACGGCAAAAACTGGATGCACTTCGTGTACAAAACGGACAATCTCTTTCAAAGTATCAGGATTTCATCCGGAAACTCGTCTGTTACAAAGGGATTTCATTTTTTAAAACTTATTTGAACTCCTGACTTTTTGTGTGTTCAAAATGCACCATTCAAAGCCACATCATCATTTTTCAATCCTTTCTGACTTCATTTGTTATTTTTCATGCATTTACTAATTATTTTGAGCTATAAGACCGTAAAATTGAAAAGCATTTCAAATGAACTCTGAAAAGGTTGAAAGTTGGCATGATATCATCATTTCATCCACATAGCATGTGCAAGAAAGTTGAGAGGGTTACGGCAAAAACTGGATGCACTTCGTGTACAAAACGGACAATCTCTTTCAAAGTATCAGGATCTCATCCGGAAACTCGTCTGTTACAAAGGGATTTCATTTTTTTAAACTTATTTGAACTCCTGACTTTTTGTGTGTTCAAAATGCACCATTCAAAGCCACATCATCGTTTTTCAATCCTTTCTGACTTCATTTGTTATTTTTCATGCATTTACTAATTATTTTGAGCTATAAGACCGTAAAATTGAAGAGCATTTCAAATGAACTCTGAAAAGGTTGAAAGTTGGCATGATATCATCATTTCATCCACATAGCATGTGCAAGAAAGTTGAGAGGGTTACGGCAAAAACTGGATGCACTTCGTGTACAAAACGGACAATCTCTTTCAAAGTATCGGGATGTCATCCGGAAACTCGTCTGTTACAAAGGGATTTCATTTTTTAAAACTTATTTGAACTACTGACTTTTTGTGTGTTCAAAATGCACCATTCAAAGCCACATCATCATTTTTCAATCCTTTCTGACTTCATTTGTTATTTTTCATGCATTTACTAATTATTTTGAGCTATAAGGCCCTAAAATTGAAAAGCATTTCAAATGAACACTTAAAAGGTTGAAAGTTGGCATAATATCATCATTTCATCCACATAGCATGTGCAAGAAAGTTGAGAGGGTTACGGCAAAAACTGGATGCACTTCGTGTACAAAACGGACAATCTCTTTCAAAGTATCAGGATCTCATCCGGAAACTCGTG
>NC_057805.1:357672702-357675351 GCF_018294505.1 Triticum aestivum
GGGATTTCATTTTTTAAAACTTATTTGAACTACTGACTTTTTGTGTGTTCAAAATGCACCATTCAAAGCCACATCATCATTTTTCAATCCTTTCTGACTTCATTTGTTATTTTTCATGCATTTACTAATTATTTTGAGCTATAAGACCCTAAATTGAAAAGCATTTGAAATGAACTCTTAAAAGGTTGAAAGTCGGCATAATATCATCATTTCATCCACATAGCATGTGCAAGAAAGTTGAGAGGGTTACGGCAAAGACTGGATGCACTTCGTGTACAAAACGGACAATATCTTTCAAAGTATCAGGATCTCATCCGGAAACTCATGGGATTTCATTTTTTTAAAACTTATTTGAACTACTGACTTTTTGTGTCTTCAAAATGCACCATTCAAAGCGACATCATCATTTTTCAATCCTTTCTGACTTCATTTGTTATTTTTCATGCATTTACTAATTATTTTGAGCTATAAGGCCCTAAAATTGAAAAGCATTTCAAATGAACTCTTAGAAAGTTGAAAGTTGGCATGATATCATCATTTCATCCACATAGCATGTGCAAGAAAGTTGAGAGGGTTACGGATAAAACTGGATGCACTTCGTGTACAAAACGGACAATCCCTTTCAAAGTATCAGGACCTCATCCGGAAACTCGTCTGTTACAAAGGGATTTCATTTTTTAAAACTTATTTGAACTCCTGACTTTTTATGTGTTCAAAATGCACCATTCAAAGCCACATCATCATTTTTCAATCCTTTCTGACTTCATTTGTTATTTTTCATGCATTTACTAATTATTTTGAGCTATAAGACCCTAAAATTGAAAAGCATTTCAAATGAACTCTGAAAAGGTTGAAAGTTGGCATGATATCATCATTTCATCCACATAGCATGTGCAAGAAAGTTGAGAGGGTGACGGCAAAAACTGGATGCACTTCGTGTACAAAACGGACAATCTCTTTCAAAGTATCAGGATTTCATCCGGAAACTCGTCTGTTACAAAGGGATTTCATTTTTTAAAACTTATTTGAACTCCTGACTTTTTGTGTGTTCAAAATGCACCATTCAAAGCCACATCATCATTTTTCAATCCTTTCTGACTTCATTTGTTATTTTTCATGCATTTACTAATTATTTTGAGCTATAAGACCCTAAAATTGAAATGCATTTCAAATGAACTCTGAAAAGGTTGAAAGTTGGCATGATATCATCATTTCATCCACATAGCATGTGCAAGAAAGTTGAGAGGGTTACGGCAAAAACTGGATGCACTTCGTGTACAAAACGGACAATCTCTTTCAAAGTATCAGGATTTCATCCGGAAACTCGTCTGTTACAAAGGGATTTCATTTTTTATACCTTATTTGAACTCCTGACTTTTTGTGTGTTCAAAATGCACCATTCAAAGCCACATCATCATTTTTCAATCCTTTCTGACTTCATTTGTTATTTTTCATGCATTTACTAATTATTTTGAGCTATAAGACCCTAAAATTGAAAAGCATTTCAAATGAACTCTGAAAAGGTTGAAAGTTGGCATGATATCATCATTTCATCCACATAGCATGTGCAAGAAAGTTGAGAGGGTTACGGCAAAAACTGGATGCACTTCGTGTACAAAACGGACAATCTATTTCAAAGTATCAGGATTTCATCCGGAAACTCGTCTGTTACAAAGGGATTTCATTTTTTATACCTTATTTGAACTCCTAACTTTTTGTGTGTTCAAAATGCACCATTCAAAGCCACATCATCATTTTTCAATCCTTTCTGACTTCATTTGTTATTTTTCATGCATTTACTAATTATTTTGAGCTATAAGACCGTAAAATTGAAAAGCATTTCAAATGAACTCTGAAAAGGTTGAAAGTTGGCATGATATCATCATTTCATCCACATAGCATGTGCAAGAAAGTTGAGAGGGCTACGGTAAAAACTGGATGCACTTCGTGTACAAAACGGACAATCTCTTTCAAAGTATCAGGATGTCATCCGGAAACTCGTCTGTTACAAGGGGATTTCATTTTTTAAAACTTATTTGAACTACTGACTTTTTGTGTGTTCAAAATGCACCATTCAAAGCCACATCATCATTTTTCAATCCTTTCTGACTTCATTTGTTATTTTTCATGCATTTACTAATTATTTTGAGCTATAAGACCCTAAATTGAAAAGCATTTGAAATGAACTCTTAAAAGGTTGAAAGTCGGCATAATATCATCATTTCATCCACATAGCATGTGCAAGAAAGTTGAGAGGGTTACGGCAAAGACTGGATGCACTTCGTGTACAAAACGGACAATATCTTTCAAAGTATCAGGATCTCATCCGGAAACTCATGGGATTTCATTTTTTTAAAAACTTATTTGAACTACTGACTTTTTGTGTCTTCAAAATGCACCATTCAAAGCGACATCATCATTTTTCAATCCTTTCTGACTTCATTTGTTATTTTTCATGCATTTACTAATTATTTTGAGCTATAAGGCCCTAAAATTGAAAAGCATTTCAAATGAACTCTTAGAAGGTTGAAAGTTGGCATGATATCATCATTTCATCCACATAGCATGTGCAAGAAAGTTGAGAGGGTTACGGATAAAACTGGATGCACTTCGTGTACAAAACGGACAATCCCTTTCAAAGTATCAGGA
>NC_057805.1:357675361-357676840 GCF_018294505.1 Triticum aestivum
ATCATGATTTCATCCGGAAACTCGTCTGTTACAAAGGGATTTCATTTTTTAAAACTTATTTGAACTACTGACTTTTTGTGTGTTCAAAATGCACCATTCAAAGCCACATCATCATTTTTCAATCCTTTCTAACTTCATTTGTTATTTTCATGCATTTACTAATTATTTTGAGCTATAAGACCCTAAAATTGAAAAGCATTTCAAATGAAGTCTTAAAAGGTTGAAAGTTGGCATAATATCATCATTTCATCCACATAGCATGTGCAAGAAAGTTGAGAGGGTTACGGCAAAAACTGGATGCACTTCGTGTACAAAACGGAAAATCTCTTTCAAAGTATCAGGATCTCCTCCGGAAACTCGTCTGTTACAAAGGGATTTCATTTTTTTTAAACTTATTTGAACTCCTGACTTTTTGTGTGTTCAAAATGCACCATTCAAAGCCACATCATCATTTTTCAATCCTTTCTGACTTCATTTGTTATTTTTCATGCATTTACTAATTATTTTGAGCTATAAGACCGTAAAATTGAAAAGCATTTCAAATGAACTCTGAAAAGGTTGAAAGTTGGCATGATATCATCATTTCATCCACATAGCATGTGCAAGAAAGTTGAGAGGGTTACGGCAAAAACTGGATGCACTTCGTGTACAAAACGGACAATCTCTTTCAAAGTATCAGGATCTCATCCGGAAACTCGTCTGTTACAAAGGGATTTCATTTTTTTAAACTTATTTGAACTCCTGACTTTTTATGTGTTCAAAATGCACCATTCAAAGCCACATCATCATTTTTCAATCCTTTCTGACTTCATTTGTTATTTTTCATGCATTTACTAATTATTTTGAGCTATAAGACCCTAAAATTAAAAAGCATTTCAAATGAACTCTGAAAAAGGTTGAAAGTTGGCATGATATCATCATTTCATCCACATAGCATGTGCAAGAAAGTTGAGAGGGTTACGGCAAAAACTGGATGCACTTCGTGTACAAAACGGACAATCTCTTTCAAAGTATCTGGATTTCATCCGGAAACTCGTCTGTTACAAAGGGATTTCATTTTTTAAAACTTATTTGAACTACTGAATTTTTGTGTGTTCAAAATGCACCATTCAAAGCCACATCATAATTTTTCAATCCTTTCTGACTTCATTTGTTATTTTTCATGCATTTACTAATTATTTTGAGCTATAAGGCCCTAAAATTGAAAAGCATTTTCAAATGAACTCTGAAAAGGTTGAAAGTTGGCATGATATCATCATTTCATCCACATAGCATGTGCAAGAAAGTTGAGAGGGTTACGGCAAAATCTGGATGCACTTCCTGTACAAAACGGACAATCTCTTTCAAAGTATCAGGATTTCATCCGAAAACTCGTCTGTTACAAAGTGATTTTATTTTATAAACTTATTTGAACTACTGACTTTTTGTGTGTTCAAAATGCACCGTTCAAAGCCACATCATCATTTTTCAATCCTTTCT